>NW_026575135.1:73360000-73368348 GCF_905146905.1 Nyctereutes procyonoides
GTGCGTGTGCAATTTTTTTTGTTTTTTGTTTTTTGGGTATTTTTGTTTCTTTTTTGTTTTTTTGCGAGTGCGATTTTGAGTGCGAGTGCGAGTGCGAGTGTGAGTGTGAGTGTGAGTGCGAGTGTGAGTGCGAGTGTGAGTGCGAGTGCGAGCAAGAGTGCAATTTTGAGTGTGTGTGCGAGTGCGTGAGTTCGAGTTTGAGTGCGAGTGCGAGTGCGAGTGGGAGTGCGAGTGTGAGTGTGAGTGCGAGTGTGAGTGAGAGTGTGTGTGTGAATGCGAGTGTGAGTGCGAGTGTGAGTGCGAGTGCAATTTTTATATTTTTTTTTTTTTTTTTGTTTTTTTTTGTTTTTTGTTTTTTTCTGTTTTTTTCTGTTTTTTTTGCGAGTGCGATTTTGAGTGCGAGTGCGAGTTAGAGTGCGAGTGTGAGCGTGACTGCGACTGTGTGTGTGAGTGCAGGTGTGAGTGTGAGTACGAGTGGTTATGTGAGTGCGAGTGGGTATGTGAGTGCGAGTGTGTGTGTGAGTGTGTGAGTGTGAGTGCGAGTGCGAGTGTGAGTGTGAGTGCGAGTGCGAATATGAGTGCGAGGGCGTGTGTGAATGTGAGTGCAAGTGCTAGTGTGAATGCGAGTGTGAGTGCGAGTGTGAGTGTGAGTGCGAGTGTGAGTGTGAGTGGGAGTGTGAGTGCGAATGCGAGCAAGAGTGCAAGTTTGAGTGCAAGCGCGAGTGCGTTAGTGCGAGTGTGAGTGCGAGTGAGAGTGAGTGCGAGTGTGAGTGGGAGTGTGAGTGTCAGTGCGAGTGGGAGTGCGATTGTGAGTGTGAGTGTGAGTGTGAGTGCGAGTGCGAGCTAGAGTGCAAGTTTGACTGTGAGTTTGAGTGCGTGAATTCGAGTGTGAGTGCGAGTGTGAGTGTGAGTGCGAGTGTGAGTGTGAGTGCGAGTGCGAGTGTTAGTGCGAGTTTGAGAGCGAGTGCGAGTCCGAGTGTGAAGGCAAGCGGGAGTTTGCGATTGCGAGTGCGAGTGTGAGTGCGAGAGTGAGTGCGAGTGTGTGTGCGAGTGTGAGTGAGAGTGTGAGTGTGAGTGCGAGTGTGATTGCGAGTGTGAGAGCGAGTGCAATTTATTTATTTTTTTATTTTTTTGGTTTTTTTTGTTTTTTTTTGTTTTTTTGTTTTTTTTTGCGTGTGCGATTTTGAGTGTGAGTGCCAGTTCGAGTGCGAGTGTGAGTGCGAGTGAGAGTGTGAGTGCGAGTGCCTGTGCGAGTGTGAGTGCGAGTTGAGTGCGAGTGTGAGTGAGAGTGCAAGTGTGAGTGCTAGTGTGAGTGTGAGTACGAGTGTGAGTGCGAGTGCGTGAGTTCGAGTGTGAGTACTAGTGTGAGTGTGAGTGCGAGTGTGAGTGCGAGTGTGAGTGCACGTGCGAGTGTGAGTGTTAGTGCGAAAAAGATTGCAAGTTTGAGTGTGAGTGCGAGTGCGTGATTTCGATTGTGAGTGCGAGTGTGAGTGTGAGTGCGAGTGTGAGTGCGAGTGCAAGTGTGAGTGTGAGTGTGAGTGCGAGGGTGAGTGTGAGTGCGTGATTTCGAGTGTGAGTGCGAGTGTGAGTGTGAGTGCGAGTGTGAGTGCGAGTGTGAGTGTGCGTGCGAGTGTGAGTGCGAGGGTGAATATGAGTGCCAGTGTGAGTGCGACTGTGAGTGCGAGTGTGAGTGCGAGTGGCAATGTGAGTGCGAGTGTGATTGCGAGTGTTTGAGTATGAGTGCGAGTGCTAGTGTGAGTGCGAGTGCGAATATGAGTGCGAGTGCGAGTGTGAGTGCGAGTGCGAATATGAGTGCGAGTGCGAGTGTGAGTGTGAGTGCAAGTGCTAGTGTGAGTGCGAGTGCGAGTTCGAGTGCGAGTGCGATTGTGAGTGCGAGTGTGAGTGCGAGTGCGAGTGTGAGTGTGAGTGCGAGTGTGAGTGCGAGTGAGTGCGAGTTCAATGTTTTCATTTTTTATTTTTATTTTTTTTTATGTTTTTTTGCGAGTGCGATTTTGAGTGCGAGTGCGAGTTCGAGTGCGAGTGTGAGTGCGAGTGTGAGTGTGAGTGTAATTTTTTTTATTTTTTTTATTTTTTTTGTTTTTTTTGTTTTTTGGGTTTTTTTGTGTTTTTTTTGTTTTTTTTTTGCGAGTTCGAATTAGAGTGCGAGTGCGAGTTCTAGTGCGAGTGTGAGTGTGAGTGCGAATTTTAGTGCGATTGCGTGAGTGAGAGTGTGAGTGCGAGTGCGAGTGAGTGCGAGTATAAGTGGGAGTGTGATTGCGAGTGTGAGCGTGACTGCGAGTGTGAGTGCGAGTGTGAGTGTGAGTGCGAGTGTGAGTGCGAGCAAGAGTGCAAGTTTGAGTGTGAGTGCGAGTGCGTGAGTTCGAGTGTGAGTGAGAGTGCGAGTGTGAGTGCGAGTGTGAGTGTGAGTGCGAGTGTGAGTGTGAGTGCGAGTGTGTGTGTGAGTGCGACTTGAGTGCGAGTGTGAGTGCGAGTGCATTTTTTTAATTTTTTTATTTTTTTTTTGTTTTTTTTGCGAGTGCGATTTTGAGTGCAAGTGTGAGTGCGAGTGCGAGTGTGAGTGTGAGTGCGAATGCCTGTGCGAGTGCGAGGGTGAGTACGAGTGCGAGTTCGAGTGCGAGTGCGAGTGTGAGTGTGAGTGCAAGTGCAATTTTTTTCATTTTTTAATTTTTTTTTGTTTTTTTTTTGGTTTTTTTGTTTGTTTGCTTTGTTTTTTTGCGAGTTCGAAGTTGAGTACGAGTGCGAGTTCGAGTGCGAGTGTGAGTGCGAGTGCGCGTGTGAGTGCGAGTGCCTGTGAGAGTGTGAGGGTGAGCGCGAGTGCGAGCGTTAGTGCGAGTGCGAGTGTGAATGCGAGTGCGAGTGTGAGTGCGTGTGTGAGTGTGAGTGCGAATTTGAGTGCGAGTGCGAGAGTTCGATTGTGAGTGCGAGTGCGAGTGAGTGCGAGTATAAGTGGGAGTGTGATTGCGAGTGTGAGTGTGACTGTGACTGTGAGTGCGAGCGCGAGTGTTAGAGCGAGTTTGAGTGCGAGTGCGACTGTTAGGGCAAGTGGGAGTTTGAGTTGGATTGCGCGTTCGAGAGTGAGTGTGAGTGCGAGTGTGAGTGCGAGTGTGAGTGTGAGTGCGAGTGCGAGTGGGAATGCGAGTGTGAGTGCGAGTGTGAGTGCGAGTGCGAGCAAGAGTGCAATTTTGAGTGTGTGTGCGAGTGCGTGATTTCGAGTTTGAGTGCGAGTGTGAGTGTGAGTGTGAGTGCGAGTGTGAGTGTGAGTGCGAGTGTGTGTGTGAATGCGAGTGTGAGTGCGAGTGTGAGTGCGAGTGCAATTTTTGTATTTTTTTTATTTTTTTTGTTTTTTTGTTTTTTTTCTGTTTTTTTGTTTTTTTGCGAGTGCGATTTTGAGTGCGAGTGCGAGTTAGAGTGCGAGTGTGAGCGTGAGTGCGAGTGTGTGTGTGAGTGCGAATGTGAGTGCGAGTGTGATTGTGAGTTCAAGTGCGAGTGTGAGTGTGAGGGCAAGTGGGAGTTTGAGTGCGATTGCAAGTGCGAGAGTGAGTGCAAGTGCGAGTGTGAGTGCGAGTGCAAGTGTGAGTGCGAGTGGAAGTTTGAGTGCGAGTGAGAGTGCGAGTGTGAGTGTGAGTGCGAGTGTGATTGTGAGTGCGAGTGTGTCAGTGTGAGTGCGAGTGTGAGTGTGAGTGCGAGTGTGATTGTGAGTGCGAGTGTGATTGTGAGTACGTGTGTGAGTGTGAGTGAGAGTGTGAGTGTGAGTGCGAGTGTGAGTGCGAGTGCAATTATTTTTATTTTTTTATTTTATTGTTTTTTTTGTTTTTTTTGTTTTTTTTGTTTTTTTTGTTTTTTTGCGAGTGCGATTTTGAGTGCGAGTGAGAGTTCGAGTGCGAGTGTGAGTGCGAGTGCGAGTGTGAGTGTGAGTGCGAGTGCCTGTGCGAGTTTGAGGGTGAGTGCGAGTGCGAGCGTGAGTGCGAGTGCAAGTGTGAATGCGAGTGGGAGTGTGAATGCGAGTTCGAGTGTGAGGGCAAGTGGGAGTTTGAGTGCGATTGCGAGTGCGAGAGTGTGTGTGAGTGCTAGTGCGAGTGTGAGTGCGAGTGCAAGTGTGAGTGGGAGTGGAAGTTTGAGTGCGAGTGATAGTGCGAGTGTGAGTGTGAGTGCGAGTGTGAGTGCAATTTTTTTTATTTATTTATTTTTTGTTTTTTTTTGCTTTTTCTGTTTTTTTTGTTTTTTTTTGTTTTTTTTGCGAGTGCGATTTTGAGTGCGAGTGCGAGTTCGAGTGCGAGTGTGAGTGTGAGTGTGATTTCGAGTGTGAGTGCGAGTGTGAGTGTGAGTGCGAGTGCGAGTGTGAGTGTGAGTGTCAGTGTGAGTGTGAGTGCGAGTGTGAGTGCGAGTATGAGAGTGAGTGCGAGTGTGAGTGTGAGTGGGAGTGTGAGTGCGAGTGCGAGTGGGAGTGCGAATTTGAGTGCGAGTGTGAGAGTGAGTGCGAGGGTGAGTGCGAGTGCGAGTGTGAGTGAGTGCGAGTGCCTGTGTGTGTGTGAGGGTGAGTGCGAGTGCCAGCGTGAGTGCGAATGCGAGTGTGAATGCGAGTGCGAGTGTGAGTGCGAGTTTGAGTGTGAGTGCGAGTGTGAGTGAGAGTGTGAGTGTGAGTGCGTGTGAGTGCGAGTGTGAATGCGAGTGCGAGCAAGAGTGCAATTTTGAGTGTGTGTACGAGTGCGTGAGTTCGAGTGTGAGTGCGAGGGTGAGTGCGAGTGCAATTTTTTTATTTTTTTATTTTATTTTTTTGTGTTTTTTTTTGTTTTTTTGCGAGTGCGATTTTGAGTGCGAGTGCGAGTTCGAGTGCGATTGTCAGTGCGAGTGTGAGTGTGAGTGCGAGTGCCTGTGCGAGTGTGAGGGTGAGTGCGAGTGCGAGGATGAGTGCGAGTGCGAGTGTGAATGCGAGTGCGAGTGTGAGTGCGAGTTCGAGTGTGTGGGCAAGTGGGAGTTTGAGTGCGATTATGAGTGCGAGAGTGAGTGTGAGTGTTAGTGCGAGTGTGAGTGCGAGTGCAAGTGTGAGTGGGAGTGGAAGTTTGAGTGCGAGTGAGATTGCGAGGGTGAGTGTGAGTGCGAGTGCGAGTGTGAGTGCGAGAGTGAGTGCGAATGCAATTTTTTTTATTTTTTTATATTTTTTGTTTTTTTTGCTTTTTTTGTTTTTTTGTTTTTTTGTTTTTTTTTGTTTTTTTGCGAGTGCGATTTTGAGTGCGAGTACGAGTTCGAGTGCGAGTGTGAATGCGAGTGCGAGCGTGAGTGCGAGTGCAAGTGTGAATGCGAGTGCGAGTGTGAGTGCGAGTGTGAGTGTGAGTGCGAATTTGAGTGCGAGTGCTTGTGTGCTAGTGTGAGTACGAGTGCGAGTGACTGCGAGTATAAGTGAGAGTGTGATGGCGAGTGTGAGTGTAATGCGAGTGTGAGTGCGAGTGTTAGTGCGAGTTTGAGAGCGAGTGCGAGTCCGAGTGTGAAGGCAAGCGGGAGTTTGCGATTGCGAGTGCGAGTGTGAGTGCGAGTGTGAGTGTGTGTGTGCGAGTGCGAGTGTGAGTGAGAGTGTGAGTGTGAGTGCGAGTGTGATTGCGAGTGTGAGAGCGAGTGCAATTTATTTATTTTTTTATTTTTTTGTTTTTTTTTGTTTTTTTTTTGTTTTTTTGTTTTTTTTTGCGTGTGGGATTTTGAGTGCGAGTGCCAGTTCGAGTGCGAGTGTGAGTGCGAGTGAGAGTGTGAGTGCGAGTGCCTGTGCGAGTGTGAGTGCGAGTTGAGTGCGAGTGTGAGTGAGAGTGCGAGTGTGAGTGCGAGTGTGAGTGTGAGTACGAGTGTAAGTGCGAGTGCGTGAGTTCGAGTGTGAGTTCTAGTGTGAGTGTGAGTGCGAGTGTGAGTGCGAGTGTGAGTGCAAGTGCGAGTGTGAGTGTTAGTGCGAAATAGAGTGCAAGTTTGAGTGTGAGTGCGAGTGCGTGATTTCGATTGTGAGTGCAGTGTGAGTGTGAGTGCGAGTGTGAGTGCGAGTGCAAGTGTGAGTGCGAGTGTGAGTGCGAGGGTGAGTGTGAGTGCGTGATTTCGAGTGTGAGTGCGAGTGTGAGTGTGAGTGCGAGTGTGAGTGCGCGTGCGAGTGTGAGTGCGAGGGTGAGTATGAGTGCCAGTGTGAGTGCGACTGTGAGTGCGAGTGAGAGTGCGAGTGGCAATGTGAGTGCGAGTGTGATTGCGAGTGTTTGAGTATGAGTGCGAGTGCGAGTGCGAGTGTGAGTGCGAGTGCGAATATGAGTGCGAGTGCGAGTGTGAGTGTGAGTGCAAGTGCTAGTGATAGTGCGAGTGCGAGTTCGAGTGCGAGTGCGATTGTGAGTGCGAGTGTGAGTGCGAGTGCGAGTGTGAGTGTGAGTGCGAGTGTGAGTGCGAGTGTGAGTGCGAGTTCAATTTTTTCATTTTTTATTTTTATTTTTTTTATGTTTTTTTGCGAGTGCGATTTTGAGTGCGAGTGCGAGTTCGAGTGCGAGTGTGAGTGCGAGTGCGAGTGTGAGTGCGAGTGTGAGTGCGAGTGTGTGAGTGTGAGTGCGAGTGCGAGTGTGAGTGTGAGTGCGAGTGCAAATATGAGTGCGAGTGCAAGTGTGAGTGCTAGTGCTAGTGTGAATGAGAGTGCGAGGTCGAGTGTGAGTGCGAGCTGAGTGCTAGTGCGAGTGGGAGCGCGAGTGTGAGTGGAATTTTGAGTGCGAGTGAGAGTGCGAGTGTGAGTGCGAGTGGAAGTTTGAGTGCGAATGCGAGTGCGAGTGTGTGTGTGCGAGTGCGAGTGTGAGTGCGAGAGTGAGTGCGAGTGTAATTTTTTTTATTTTTTTATATTTTTTGTTTTTTTTGCTTTTTTGTTTTTTTTTGGGTTTTTTTGTTTTTCTTCGAGTGCGATTTTGAGTGCGAGTGCGAGTTCGAGTGCGAGTGTGAATGCGAGCGTGAGTGCGAGTGCAAGTGTGAATGCGAGTGCGAGTGTGAGTGCGAGTGTGAGTGTGAGTGCGAACTTGAGTGCGAGTACTTGTGTGCTAGTGTGAGTACGAGTGCGAGTGACTGCGAGTATAAGTGAGAGTGTGATGGCGAGTGTGAGTGTACTGCGAGTGTGAGTGCGAGTGCGAGTGTTAGTGTGAGTTTGAGAGCGAGTGCGAGTCCGAGTGTGAAGGCAAGCGGGAGTTTGCGATTGCGAGTGTGAGTGCGAGTGCGAGTGTGAGTGAGAGTGTGAGTGCGATTGTGATTGCGAGTGTGAGAGCGAGTGCAATTTATTTATTTTTTTATTTTTTTGTTTTTTTTTTGTTTTTTTTTGTTTTTTTTTTGCGAGTGCGATTTTGAGTGCGAGTGCGAGTTCGAGTGCGAGTGTGAGTGAGAGTGTGAGTGCGAGTGCCTGTGCGAGTGTGAGTGTCAGTGCGAGTTGAGTGCGAGTGTGAGTGAGAGTGCGAGTGTGAGTGCGAGTGTGAGTGTGAGTACGAGTGTGAGGGCGAGTGCGTGAGTTCGAGTGTGAGTCTAGTGTGAGTGCGAGTGTGAGTGCGAGTGCGAGTGCGAGTGCGAGTGTGAGTGCGAGTGTGAGTGTTAGTGCGAAAAGAGTGCAAGTTTGAGTGTGAGTGCGAGTGCGTGATTTCGATTGTGAGTGCAGTGTGAGTGTGAGTGCGAGTGTGAGTGCGAGGGTGAGTGTGAGTGTGAGTGCGAGTGCGAATATGAGTGCAAGTGCGAGTGTGAGTGTGAGTGCAAGTGCTAGTGTGAATACGAGTGCGGGTTCGAGTTTGAGTGCGAGTGTGAGTGCGAGTGCGAGTGGGAGTACGAGTGTGAGTGGAATTTTGAGTGCGAGGGCGAGTGCGAGTGTGAGTGTGAGTGCGAGTGTGAGTGCGAGTGCGAGCAAGAGTGCAAGTTTGAGTGTGAGTGCGAGTGCGTGATTTCGAGTGTGTGTGCGAGTGTGAATGGTGTGTGAGATGCAGATTTTGATATCTTCTATTCTTTATCTTCTATTTCTCTTAGTTCTTTCTGTGATTTATTCTATTTTTGTATAGATTACTATTTCCATATCTATCTATATATCTATTCTATATCTATTATATCTCTATCTCTATATCTATCTCTATATCTATCTATCTATATCTATATCTATATCTATATCTATATTATCTCTATATTATATCTATCTCTATCTTCTATCTATATCTATCTCTATATATATCTCTATATCTATCTCTATTCTATTCTATATCTATATCTATATTATTCTATCTCTATTACATCTATCTCTATATCTATCTCTAATCTATATCTTTCCTATTTCTAAATCTATTCAATTCTATCTCTATCTA